>NW_027189223.1:27500-37500 GCF_040958095.1 Procambarus clarkii | reverse complement strand
TTACCCTCTCCTCTGTTCCCTCGTCTTCCCCACCATCCCCCCTGTCGTCCTCCCCACCATTCTAAACTACCTCATCCCATGCATTCCATGATGGTCTGATGCTTCCATCTGAAAATTGGGAACATCAAAAGATCTGACTTTCCCAATTTTCTGATGGGAACATCAAATGATCTGATATTCCCATCACTGAAAAATAAAAACAGATAAAAAAAATGATATGAAAAAATAGAAAATAAAATATACTCATGAAATGAACAGAATGGTTAACAACGCAGCTCAATTGCAATGCAATGTCACAATAACATTTAAATATACTTTAAGATATAATCTAGAAGAAAATAAGGATATTGAAACGGTTCATGAACTCTATTTCAATAAAGGACACTATGGGGAACTTTGAAAAATAGTTATTGAGTATAATTAGACAGACTTGTTGCTAGGCAGAGGAGTAATGAGATATATGGCAAATTTTGCAAAATATACAATGAAGGTACACAAACATTCATACCCAAACAAAGTCTACAAAGTTCCACAAAGAACAAAGTTCCAGTCCACCTGTCTACAGGTGGACTGGAACTATTATCCAGTAGGCAGTCTACTGTATTTTATCAAACCGTTATTAGTATAATAGATCTCGTAATAATTTTGCAAAAATAATGGCATTTACTATTTTTAAAAGATTATTAGCAAATTTACAGAAATGGTGCATTCGGAAGACAAAACCAATTTTTCACTTTTGACAATTGAGCACCTGCTACATCCAGATTCTAGGGAGGAAAGGAAGGACGATCTTACTGGATCCCATAGCCTCTCCGAGGCACAAACCAGGCTTTTACACAAACCCCCCCCCCCTGCACCCGAGCTTTTTAAAATAGTAAATGCCACTATTTTTGCAAAATTATTACGAGATCTATTATTCTAGAGAATAATGCATATAAATGCATATATGCATATAAATACAAAAGTAAATCAAATCTTATCCTTGTATAATATACAAGCTGATGTGAGCCCAGCAAACACAGAACGTTTGTGGACGTTTTTAAATGGTTCCACAAAGGTAATACTGTAACTTTTGACATAAATACGTATATCTGACATTCTTAAAACCAAAGGATATAACTAAAAACATATATTCTTATGACACAGTTTTTTAAGATTTATGTAAAAATTTAAAAATAATAGTAAATGCTATGGTATTATAATGTTTTCATGCTTTATATTTAAGAATAAATAATTTTCAGTCAACATTTAGTTTTTTTTGTTTACTTTCTGTAAAGCTATCCAATTTACGTTCTTATAACATAAATATAACATTTATATGACGTCAGTATAACGTTATTTACACGACATCATTACGTTATTATGATGTTATATTAACGTATAATTCCTGTGTGAAAACCAGAATATATATTGAACTTTATGTTTTAAACATTGTAAAGTTATCATAAAACTTGGATTAGACGGTAAGCATGCTTTACTTATGAAAATATACAAACAAATCAACAAAAACATTTTAACATAAAAAACATAAACATAACATAAATTAATTGCATGCATGGGAGTTAACTGGAACTCTGTAATATTGCATACATGAACCTTAAGGTACAAACCCAGTGTATTTACTCATACAGTTCTTTCCTAAATCTAAATTTTTCCAATTTTTACACTTTGTTTCGAGTTCTGTCTTGTGTTGCTACTTTTAATACCCCATTAATGTCCCCTTTGTTATGTCCATTCATCCCATTGTGCACCTCTACCATATATCACTCCTAATTCTTTGCTTTTCTAGAGAATGTAATATAAGCTTTGACAATCTTTCTTCATATGACAGGTTAACAGGTAGAACAAAGATTACCATTTATATATGGATAACCATTATAAGTCGGTTTGAATGAGTGAATTGCTGCTTGAAGATAGGTATATACACGTGTGGTACTATCAGATTGCATCGTGGTGAGCCTAAAACCCTTCAGATCCAAGCAAAGGGTAAAATGCCAGCAGATACAATTGCGAACACATTGATACCAAAATGAAAGACATATGACGAGAATTGAGGTAACCAAAGTGAAAAGTGTGTTCACATTACATTGCACTAGAGTGCTCCCAGGTTACTTTCTCTCACTTTCTCTGTTTTGTGTGGATGGTCCGCCGTGCTTTCATCACGTCAGCGGGTGGAGCACGCTGCTGTTTTTGACATTTCATGCATAAATTCCGGTTGGAAATTCTATTGCGAACACATTGATACCAAAATGAAAGACCTAGGATGACAATTGAGGTGACCAGAATGAAAAGAGTGTATACATTTTATCGCTCTTGTGCGCTCCCTGGTAACACGCTCTCGCTTTCTCTGTTTGTTGCGGATGGTAAGCCGGGCTTTTGGAGTTTATATGCCTTTAGTCCTGTAGAGAATTCTATTGCGAACACATTGATGCTAAATTGAAAAACCTAGGATGAGAATTGAGGTAACAAAGTTGAAAAGGGTATACACTTTTCAGTATTATCACGCTCAGCTTTCTTTTTCTGGTACCCTTGGCCTACATTCATCTTGTCGGCGGGTGGAGCGCGCTGCTGTCTTTGACATTATATGCACATAGTTCTGTTGGGAATTCTATTGCGAACGCATTGATACCAAAATGAAAGACATAGGACGAGAATTAAGGTGACAAAGTTGAAAAGAGTATACACTTTTCAGTATTTCCGCACACTACCAGGGAATGTCCAAAAAAAAATGGAGAGAGTGGAGGGGTAACTTGCTCAAAACGCGAAATTGTTTGGGGAGATTAACTTTCGTTCAATACTATTATGCAAGAGGAGCGACACATCTATGGTTCATCCAATAAAATCAGCAGACTTCTAGATGTTACTACTGCTCGGCTTAGACTCGGTTACAAGTATTTCTGGGAATTCTCATTATCTGCCGATGTAGACCTGACCAAATGTTAACTGTCAACAAAATTATTCGCACACCCTCCGTCACTATGTGATAGTGAATTCAGAGACAATTTTATAACCAATGTACCAACGATGTGTCAATATTTCATTCAAAATTATCTGGTACCAGAAATTTTAGCCAAATATCCCCAGTTTGCTAACTGTAAGTAGTAACAAAGTGATTGTAACCTATCCACCGCTGCCCACTGGATGGGGGGCGGTGTGCAGGACAAACATATCAATTGTGACACTAGCTCTCCACATATGTCAGTTGCTTAATTTAGAAACTGTACTTGTGATCGATCTCGAACCCATTGTTGATGTGACGACTTATACTGAATTTTGTAACTAGCTCATCAAGATTGTAACTTGCTTAGCTAAATGAATTGTGGGGTTCAGTCCCTGAGCCCATTATGTGCCTCTGCAACCCTTTCCACTACCGCCCACAAGATGGGTATGGGATGCATAATAAATGAACTAAACTAACTTTAAGGCATCCTGAAAGAAAGCTTGGAGGGTTTGAAAAATTGCAGAACGAAGCCGTGAGGATAATCCTTGGGTGCCCTCGTACCACAAAGATACTTAATATGAGAAAGGAACTTAATATTCCGAGCGTTGTTTATCGTGTTACTGAAAATAACTGTCAAATTGGTATAAAAATGCTTAGGCTAGCTCATCCTAACCCTTGCACAGAAGCCCTCCAGAATTTCTTTATTGAATGTTGAAAACAACCCTCAAGTTGACTATTTCCGTAACAGCATGCACTCCTGTATGCTAATCCCCACAATCACCAAGCCCACCCGAGTCACTCAAACATCTGCCACTACCCTGGATCACCTTTGGACTAATATAACAGCTCCCCTTACATCTGGGGTAATTTATGACAGAACAACTGACCACTATCCTACTTTCCTCATAGCAAACATTGACACATCACCACCAGAAACCAAAAAACTTTCATTCAGGCTACATAGTGAATCAGCTTTAGGCAATCTCTCTAATGCACTTCACAATATTAACTGGGAATCTGAATTTAATAATTCACAGGATATAAACTCATCAACTAACCTCTTTCTCTACAAAACTCTAAGCCTCTACAACACTCACTGTCCCCTCCTTACCAAACAAGTAACTGATAAAAGAAAAAATAACCCGTGGCTCACAAGTGGCATAATTAAATCAATCAACAAAAAACATGAATACGAAAAGAAATTTAGGAGTGGCCTAATTCCAATGGAAGTAGTTAAAAGGTACTCGTCAGTGCTTACCAGTATCATAAGAAAAGCAAAACTTTCATATTATGAGACTAGATTCAAAGAAGCAAAAGGCAACATGAAAAGCACATGGAATACCATCTCTAACATCCTGGGAACTAAACAACACTCCCACAACCAGATAACACTCTCTAAGGATGGCCTTACACTGTCATCTGACTTAGAAATGGCGAATGAATTTAATAGCTTCTTTTCATCGATTGGTGCTAACCTTGCAAGTAAAATCCCACAGACTCAGACACATATCAACACATATCTCTCAGGCAGCTATCCAAACTCTCTTCTCCTCTCACCAGTCAGCCCGTCAGATGTTGTGTCCATCATACATTCACTAAAAACCAAAGCTGGGAACATCAGTGAAATCCCATCCATTGTATACAAGAGCGCCTCCCATATGCCCTTGCACCACCTATAGCTCTGCTGTTCAACAAATCCCTTGAGTGTCATACATTCCCTGATATCCTTAAAAACGCAAGAGTAACGCCAGTTCATAAAGGAGCTAGTGGATTATGTTGCATCTCTGCTTGCCTTGATGACTGAAAGAAAGCTTAAAGGGCTTGAAAACTTGCAGAACGAAGCCTTGAAGATAATCCTTGGATGTCCCTAGTACCACAAAGATACTTAACATGAGGAAGGAACTTAATATTAACTTAATAATAGAATATGAGTGCATATTCTACTGCATTACTATTTGTAATGATCCTCATATTGTGCTTCAGTAATCCAATGTATAACCCTGAGATGTTTTCCTAATTGTACTTAGGATTCCTTGTTCATTATTGTGTATTGTTCTGATCTGCTTTTGTGTCAAATTCTTGCATCGTACCTGTAAACAATTTTTTGACAATTTTACTGTAATTATCCTACTTAAAATCATCTGTACTTGTAAAGTAAAGCTGTAATGTACCTGTTAAACACTTTTTATCAATTTTACATTTAATTATTTCTCTAAAACTCTGTTTAAGAATTTGCTCAAAGATTAGTTTAAGGACTTGCCCGAAACTCTATATATGCAAGCTAGTGGTTTTACAAGATTATAATTCTAACTTAAGCTCTATGTTGTGTCTTAACCCCCCAATGTACGTTCTTGTATATATATAAATAAATAAAATAAATAAATAACGAGGGATCGAGGCATTAATGCGCAGTACGTGCTTCCCTCATCTGTGACGTCACAGCGCCATCTGACGACAGCATAAACACAGGCGGCCATTTTATGTTCCACCAAGATTAAAAAAAAAAAAATAATTTTGCCCCGAGGGGCGAGTTTATTGGGCAGCGCCCAATGTGTTCGCAATAGAATGTTCTACAAGAACATGTATAAAATAAGTGACACAGAGATTATTGATGTGTGTATTTGTGTGGGTGATTATAAATATGCATGTGTATGTATATATGTATACGTATATATATATATATATATATATATGTACATGTATGTATGAGAGTGTGTACATGTATATATAACATTAATAATTTTGTAACTAGCGTCAAAAATTGTTATTTGCTTAGCTAAACAAACTAGAGAGTTCAGTTCCTGAACCCATTATGTGCCTCTGTAATCCTTTACACCACCGCCCACGGGATGGGTATGGGGTGCATAATAAAGAAAGATATTGAAATAATAAGGGTATGAAATGTATCAACATAAAACATTAATGTTAATGGCCATCAGGTAAAATCAGGTTATTATTTGTAAAGAATTTAAATGAGTTAAACTAAATACGAACTTAATATGTTTTGCTAACGCAAAAATATATTCCCGAGGTATTGTAATTGCAAATAAATATTTAATACAATTATTTGTATCATTTTTTTTATTTTAGATTTCCGTATTGCTTGATAATATATAATAGCGTTTAGATAATGCTAGCGCTGGACATTCTTTAGGCTCGTTGCATGTTGTGGTAGTCGCCGCCATTTTAAAACCGTGTCGAGAGGGACGGCTGCTGGCTTATCCACAAAATCCTGCTGCATCTTCAATAGTTAAGGTAACTGTTTTCTTTTATTTGCTCTTAGACATGTGTAGTATATATATAAGCTTGTGGTGGTAGGCTGGATGGTGTGTTGATGGCCCTGGAGGCGTGTTGATGGCCTGGAGGCGTGTTGATGGCCCTGGCTGGATGGTGTGTTGATGGTGGTGTTGTGTTGATGGCCCTGGAGGTGTGTTGATGGTGGTGTTGTGTTGATGGCCCTGGAGGTGTGTTGATGGTGGTGTTGTGTTGATGGCCCTGGAGGTGTGTTGATGGTGGTGTTGTGTTGATGGCCCTGGAGGTGTGTTGATGGTGGTGTTGTGTTGATGGCCCTGGAGGTGTGTTGATGGTGGTGTTGTGTTGATGGCCCTGGAGGTGTGTTGATGGTGGTGTTGTGTTGATGGCCCTGGAGGTGTGTTGATGGTGGTGTTGTGTTGATGGCCCTGGAGGTGTGTTGATGGTGGTGTTGTGTTGATGGCCCTGGAGGTGTGTTGATGGTGGTGTTGTGTTGATGGCCCTGGAGGTGTGTTGATGGTGGTGTTGTGTTGATGGCCCTGGAGGTGTGTTGATGGTGGTGTTGTGTTGATGGCCCTGGAGGTGTGTTGATGGTGGTGTTGTGTTGATGGCCCTGGAGGTGTGTTGATGGTGGTGTTGTGTTGATGGCCCTGGAGGCGTGTTGATGGCCCTGGAGGTGTGTTGGTGGCCCTAGCTGGAGGTGTGTTGATGGCCCTATATATTATATTAGGAATATCAGAGGTCCCAGGACAATTATTGTGCATGTGTAGTATGTATATTTATGTAGTATATTTGGCATATTTAATGGCATTTAGTTAAGGCCACTTAGTGGCATGTCTCTGCACCGTTTCCAGTTTGTTGATATGCTTTCTAAGATATGGGCACCATACAACTGCTGCATACTCCAACTTTGGTGTAACAAAAATTGTGAACAATTTCAAAATTTTCAAAATTTCAATTTCAAAATTTCAAAAAATGCATTTTTATATCATTAGTATTGAATAATAATAATGCAAATAATTGACTTATAAATGATGTACAATTAATTGGTAGGTGATATTATATTATTAATATTTTTTCATTCTTGCAAAGCCTTAACAAAGCCATTAACATGTTAATATAAACTTGATCACCTTCCACTTATTTTCTCATGTGCTACCTACATGTACAAAACCTTATTCCTAAATGCATATTTTGTTCTGAAGCTTGTCCTTTATATGTTGTGTATCACCATCTCTGGAGAGTTTTATCTGATTGATGTATAAATTACTTTTAATTTTACAGAATATTATTGTTATACTGAATTTATTATTATATAAATAACTTAATTTTACAGAATCATCTATCAACGCACATCCACAAGTTGAGGAGGAGGATGTGACCTTCCAGATTTCTCAAGTACTGAAACATAGACCAAACAGGCCTGGTGGATCTAGGTACAAGGTAAAATAATTTAAATTTTTTTTTTTTTTTTCCTAATTGTCCGATATATATATATATATATATATATATATATATATATATATATATATATATATATATATATATATATATATATATATATGTCGTACCTAGTAGCCAGAACGCACTTCTCAGCCTACTATGCAAGGCCAAATTTGCCTAATAAGCCAAGTTTTCCTGAATTAATATATTTTCTATAATTTTTTTCTTATGAAATGATAAAGCTACCCATTTCATTATGTATGAGGTTAATGTTTTTTTATTGGAGTTAAAATTAACGTAGATATATGACCGAACCTAACCAACCCTACCTAACCTAACCTAACCTATCTTTATAGGTTAGGTTAGGTTAGGTAGTAGAGAAAGTTAGGTTAGGTTAGGTAGGTTAGGTAGTCGAAAAACAATTAATTCATGAAAACTTGGCTTATTAGGCAAATCGGGCCTTGCATAGTAGGCTGAGAAGCGAGTTCTGGCTACTAGGTACGACATATATATATATATATATATATATATATATATATATATATATATATATATATATATATATATATATATATATATATATATATATATAGTGTGTGTGTGTGTGTCGTACCTAGTAGCCAGAACGCACATCTCAGCCTACTATACAAGGCCCGGTTTTCCTAATAAGCCAAGTTTTCATGAATTAATGTTTTTTCGACTACCTAACCTAACATTTTCAGCTACCTAACCTAACCTATAAAGATAGTTTAGGTAGGGTTGGTTAGGTTCGGTCATATATCTATATTAATTTTAACTCCAATAAAAAAAGAATTGACCTCATACATAATGAAATGGATAGCTTTATCATTTCATAAGAAAAAAAATAGAGAAAATATATTAATTAATGAAAACTTGGCTTATTAGGCAAATCGGGCCTTGCATAGTAGGCTGAAAAGTGCATTCTGGCTACTAGGTACGACATATATATATATATATATATATATATATATATAGTTATAGTTAGTGTGTGTGTAAATACCTAAGTGTAGTTACAGGATGAGACCGTCTTCCCAGCACTCTTTGTCATATAACGCTTTGAAACTACTGACAGTCTTGGCCTCCACCACCTTCTCACCTAACTTGTTCCAACCGTCTACCACGCTATTTGCGAAAGTGAATTTTCTTATATTTCTTTAGCATCTGTGTTAAGCTAGTTTCAATCTATGACCTCCTGTTCTTGAAGTTCCAGGTCTCAGGAAATCTTCGCTGTCGATTTTATCAATTCCTGATACTATTTTGTATGTAGTGATCATATCACCTCTTTCTTCTGTCTTTTAGTTTTGGCATATTTAATGCCTCTAACCTCTCCTCGTAGCTCTTGCCCTTCAGTTCTGGGAGCCACTTAGTAGCATGTCTTTGCACCTTTTCCAGTTTGTTGATGTGCTTCTTAAGATATGGGCCAACTTCTGTTGTTGGGCACCACACAACAGCTGCATATTCTAGCTTTGGCGTAACAAAAGTCATGAACAATTTCTTTAGTATATCGCCATCCATGTATTTAAACGCAATTCTAAAGTTAGAAAGCGTAGCATAGGCTCCTCGCACAATATTCTTTATGTGGTTCTCAGGTGATAGTTTTCTATCTAGAACCACCCCTAGATCTCTTTCTTTATCAGAATTCTTTAAAGATTTCTCACATAATGTATAGGTTGTGTGGGGTCTATGTTCTCCTGTTCCACATTCCATAACATGGCATTTATTAACATTAAATTCCATTTGCCAAGTGGTGCTCCATATACTTATTTTATCCAGGTTTTCTTGAAGGGCATGACAATCATCTAAATTTCTTATCCTTCCTATTATCTTAGCATCATCAGCAAACATGTTCATGTAATTCTGTATACCAACTGGTAGATCATTTATGTAGACAATAAACATCACTGGTGCAAGAACTGAACCCTGTGGTACTCCACTTGTGACATTTCTCCAGTCCGATACATTGCCTCTGATTACTGCCCTCATTTTTCTATCAGTCAGAAAATTTTTCATCCATGTTAGAAGCTTACCTGTCACCCCTCCAATATTTTCCAGTTTCCAGAACAACCTCTCTATGTGGAACTCTGTCGAATGCCTTTTTTAGGTCCAGATAGATGCAGTCAACCCAACCATCTCTTTCCTGTAATATATCTGTTGCTCGATCATAGAAACTGAGTAAATTCGATACACAGGATCTTCCAAATCGAAAACCATACTGTCTGTCTGAAATTATATCATTTCTCTCCAGGTGTTCTACCCATTTAGTTTTAATTATTTTTTCCAATATTCCAATTCCAATTTTTTCCAATAATGTGTGTGTGTGTATGTATATTTGTGTTGTTGAAT
>NW_027189223.1:0-22500 GCF_040958095.1 Procambarus clarkii | reverse complement strand
GCAGGCAGGCAGGCTTGGCAGGCTGGGAAGGAGGCAGGCAGGCAGGACGGAAGCGTATATGGGTGTTGAAGTGAACCATGAACCACGTGACCTTTGAGAGGGTGTGTATGGGTTTGGGGTGGGGGGAGAGGGGGTATAGTTTGTCAGTGGTGGGGGAGGGACAGGCTGACTCCGTAAGCGCTAACCACACTCCACAGACCTGTGATCCAGATTTGTTTCTTAAATGTACCGTACATCATCGTATATTTTAGGCAGGATGTGCCTTGCAGGCTGGCCAGGATGTGCCTGCAGGCTGGCTGGCAGGTGTGCCTGCAGGCTGGCTGGCAGGATGTGCCTGCAGGCTGGCAGGATGTGCCTGCAGCTGGCTGGCAGGATTGTGCCTGCAGGCTGGCTGGCAGGATGTTGCCTGCAGGCTGGCTGGCAGGATGTGCCTGCAGGCCTGGCTGGCAGGATGTGCCTGCAGGCTGGCTGGCGGGCAGGATGTGCCTGCAGGCTGGCTGGCTGGCAGGATGTGCCTGCAGGCTGGCTGGCTGGCTGGCAGGATGTGCCTGCAGGCTGGCTGGCTGGCAGGGATGTGCCTGCAGGCTGGCTGGCTGGCAGGATGTGCCTGCAGGCTGGATGGCTGGCAGGATGTGCCTGCAGGCTGGCTGGCTGGCAGGGATGTGCCTGCAGGCTGGCTGGCTGGCAGGATGTGCCTGCAGGCTGGCTGGCTGGCAGGATGTGCCTGCAGGCTGGCTGGCTGGCAGGATGTGCCTGCAGGCTGGCTGGCTGGCAGGATGTGCCTGCAGGCTGGCTGGCTGGCAGGATGTGCCTGCAGGCTGGCTGGCTGGGCAGGATGTGCCTGCAGGCTGGCTGGCTGGCAGGATGTGCCTGCAGGCTGGCTGGCTGGCAGGATGTGCCTGCAGGCTGGCTGGCTGGCAGGATGTGCCTGCAGGCTGGCTGGCTGGCAGGATGTGCCTGCAGGCTGGCTGGCTTGGCAGGATTGCCTGCAGGCTAGGCTGGCAGGCAGTGATGTGCCTCTGCAGGCTGGCTGGCAGGCAGGATGTGCCTGCAGGCTGGCTGGCAGGCAGGATGTGCCTGCAGGCTGGCTGGCAGGCAGGATGTGCCTGCAGGCTGGCTGGCAGGCAGGATGTGCCTCGCAGGCTGGCTGGCAGGCAGGATGTGCTGCAGGCTGGCTGGCAGGCAGGATGTGCCTGCAGGCTGGCTGGCAGGGCAGGATGTGCCTGCAGGGCTGGCTGGCAGGTAGGATGTGCCTGCAGGCTGGCTGGCAGGCAGGATGTGCCTGCAGGCTGGCTGGCAGGCAGGATGTGCCTGCAGGCTGGCCTGGCAGGCAGGATGTGCCTGCAGGCTGGCTGGCAGGCAGGATGTGCCTGCAGGCTGGCTGGCAGGCAGGATGTGCCTGCAGGCTGGCTGGCAGGCAGGATGTGCCTGCAGGCTGGCTGGCAGGCAGGATGTGCCTGCAGGCTGGCTGGCAGGCAGGATGTGCCTGCAGGCTGGCTGGCAGGCAGGATGTGCCTGCAGGCTGGCTGGCAGGCAGGATGTGCCTGCAGGCTGGCTGGCAGGCAGGATGTGCCTGCAGGCTGGCTGGCAGGCAGGATTGTGCCTGCAGGCTGGCTGGCAGGCAGGATGTGCCTGCAGGCTGGCTGGCAGGCAGGATGTGCCTGCAGGCTGGCTGGCAGGCAGGATGTGCCTGCAGGCTGGGCTGGCAGGCAGGATGTGCCTGCAGGCTGGCTGGCAGGCAGGATGTGCCTGCAGGCTGGCTGGCAGGCAGGATGTGCCTGCAGGCTGGCTGGCAGGCAGGATGTGCCTGCAGGCTGGCTGGCAGGCAGGATGTGCCTGCAGGCTGGCTGGCAGGCAGGATGTGCCTGCAGGCTGGCTGGCAGGCAGGATGTGCCTGCAGGCTGGCTGGCAGGCAGGATGTGCCTGCAGGCTGGCTGGCAGGCAGGATGTGCCTGCAGGCTGGCAGGCAGGCAGGATGTGCCTGCAGGCTGGCAGGCAGGCAGGATGTGCCTGCAGGCTGGCTGGCAGGCAGGATGTGCCTGCAGGCTGGATGGCAGGCAGGATGTGCCTGCAGGCTGGCAGGCAGGCAGGATGTGCCTGCAGGCTGGCAGGGCAGGCAGGATGTGCCTGCAGGCTGGCAGGCAGGCAGGATGTGCCTGCAGGCTGGCAGGCAGGCAGGATGTGCCTGCAGGCTGGCAGGATGTGCCTGCAGGCTGGCAGGCAGGCAGGATGTGCCTGCAGGCTGGCAGGCAGGCAGGATGTGCCTGCAGGCTGGCAGGCAGGCAGGATGTGCCTGCAGGCTGGCAGGCAGGATGTGCCTGCAGGCTGGCAGGAAACATCCAGAGGATGTTGCCAGTCGTTCTTAATAATCAGTTAATAACAATTAAGGACTTTTATAAAGCAGATCAGGACTTCACTTATTGGTGAGTACAAACAAAACACGGTCGCATTTATGCTATGAACCTGTCGATTTTTTCCCCTAGAGTTTTTTCGTAAATTTTTCAGAACAATTTCTTTTTACATTTCTAGTTTATTTTTTCCCCTCTATTTCTCGTATACGAACTTACATGTTAACCGACGGGTCTCGTCCCCAAGGGGTTCGGAAACCAAGTGGTGCTCTGTATATATATATATATATAATATATATATATATATATATATATATATATATATATATATATATATATATATATATATATATATTATTAAATATGATCCGAAAAAGTAAGATTAATAATTCTAACACAAATTTTCTCGATCTTTCGTACATTTCTTTTCACTGTTGGTGGTAATTCAAAATCAATTCTCCAAAATTCATTTTATTTCTAGTCTGACGCGACACTTGAGCGCGTTTCGAAAAACTTATTACATTTTCAAAGACTTTAGTTTACACATACACAACTGAATAGAACTTACACATCTCCAATTTGTTTATATCTACATTTGAGTGAGGTGGATGGGGTGAGGGTGGCATTAATAGGGTATTAATTTCATCAACACAAGACAGAACACGAAACAATGGGTATTGAATGGAAGTGATTGTAGAAAGCCTATGGGTCCATATTTCTTGAGGCTTCTATATTGGAGCGGAGTCTTGAGGTGGGTAGAATATAGTTGTGCATTAATTGACTGTTGATTGGCTGGTGTTGACTTTTAATTGTGTAGTGCCTTGTAAACGTCAAGCCGCCTGCTATCGCTGTATCTATCGATGATTTCTGTGTTGTTTACTAGGATTTCTCTGGCGATGGTTTGGTTATTAATTATCTCGTACTTTTTGACTCATAATAGCAACTTAGTGGTTCGTTATGGTGAACAAAACATGCTGATACTTATATATAAACCTGTGTATATAGTAGTAGTAACCGACAAAGTATTTGTTCACTGTTTGATGAACATAATTGAATCAACAATATGCACACCATATTTTGAGTACAGCGAATGATTCACTCATTTTATTAAATAAATATATCACACAACACACTATTGAATAATATTACAGCAAAAAAACACTATGAAAAATCAGACATTGAAATAATTAGGTAATTATCTCTTTGTGGCAATTCCGGCCTGACAGCTGGCGATCAACAGACCGCCTGGGACGCACGCTGAGTCAGCGCCTGTTTTTTGTCAGATTTCCCTGCCCTATAGCGGGCAATATATGCCACTTACGATTTTTTTTATTATTTTTCCCATCATCAATGAACACAAATTAACAGGTTAGGAAGGAAAACGATTTTTTTTTGTATGCGCCTGTGGGTGTCAAATGGTATATAGCCATGCGCCATTTAAGGGTTAAAATATTTTAGACAAAATCAGCAGAATTGATATTGGTCTATAATTGATGACTTCAGTGAGGTTGCTGCTTTTATGGACTAAGGTTACTCTTGCTTTTTTCTCAAAATATCAGGAAAGGTTTAGAGTTCATATAATTTGTTGTAGAGCAATGCAATGGCTGGAGCTAAAAATCTAGAGGCTTTTTTTGTAAATTAGGGTTGGTATCTCAACATACAGTATTATAGTTATGGGATTCATTCATCCACGCAAATTACCTCAAACCCATCATCACCAAACGAAAATCAGCTATCAGAACAATAAAACTGTCTTCAAACAGCACACAGCCTCTCTGTTCAAATCCCTGAACATGCTACATATACATTCGCTATAACATCCTCTTGTGCTATTTACAAGTACAAAACCTTGTTCCTAAATGCTAACCCTGATCTGAAACTCTCCATTGATAAACGTAATAGAACCCACAGCACCACATCATAAATAAATATTTCTTTGATATAAATTATTTATATAAATTGGACAATCAGAATAATATAATTGCCAATCTAGGCTAATAAATTGCCAATCAGGCTAATATAATTGCCAATCAGGCTAATATAATTGCCAATCAGGCTAATATAATTGCCAATCAGGCTAATATAACTTTGAATCAAGCTTTATCACCCACAGGGTTATTGATCGATGGAACTGCCGAAGCCATAACTGCTAAAACTGTGCTGAATTTCAAAATATACATGGAAAAAATCATGAAGGCAAACTGGGAGGGGGGAAGGGGAAACCTTCAACAAGCCGACTTCCTGTTCTCATTGAGGCCACCTCGGGTTAGTGGCCCTCAGGTAAATCGGGTAAAATATTATTCCCAGACAATTACAGCACAACTCATAAAGTTAGGCTAGAGTAATAAATTTCTGTAAATTTAGAGTGATAAATTTCTAGAGTACTATAAATTTAAATATCATATTAACTTGACTGACAGCTATAAATGCCAGTCAGCCTTCAATATACTCTTCGGTGAATTATTTATAGAGTAGAACTCTATAAATGGGACTAAAAAAAAAAAAAATGGACAAAAGTTTGCATATGAATCTGATGAGAAAATTCCTTGATTAACATACATTTACTTACCAATTCAAATGGTCTCACCTTAAGTACGTCTCAGATTGTCTTCTTCACCAACTCCAATGCTAAATAATATTACAACAGAAATGTCTATAACTTAGCTACAGAGTATATTACATTTTAAATAAATTTCCACAGAAAGGAAAAAAAGGAAGCACATTATTTACATAAGTATGAAGAAAAACATTTAATGCTTTGTTTTACCTTTGCTAAATTAAAGAGATATTTCTATACTTATAAGCAATTTTGAGTTTTCCTAGTGACAGTTTCTCTAGTTCTTGCTTGGTCATCTTTCATAAAAAAACAATATAATAAAATATATTCAGATCTTTACCTTTTCATTGTGAAGTGTATTTCTCAAACAAAATATAATTACCTCTGAAGGACATCCAACTGACATTGTGATAGCACACTGTTAGATTAAAAGTAAGTTAATATACTATTATGTGCCTCATTATCCTTCAACATTCTCTTAATTATCTTTCACACTCAAAGTGTTTAGCCTATTATCTGCATGTATCATCTTGTGCCTCTTCATATTACCAAGACGACTGAATCTCTTCCCACACTCTGGACACTCATGTGCTTTGTCACTTGAATGCACTAACATATGAGTCTTCATAGTTCCACGCTCACTGAATCTCTTCCCACACTCTGGACACTCGTGAGGTTTATCACCTGAATGCACTAACATGTGCCTTATTATAGTTCCACGTTCTCTAAATTTTTTGCCACACTCGTCACATCGAAAAGGTCTCTCATCCGCATGCACCATCCTGTGAGTATTCATATGTCCACGCTGAGTGAATCTCTTTCCACACTCTGGACACTCATGAGGTTTGTCACCTGAATGCACTAACATGTGAGTTTTCATACTTCCATGACGACTAAATCTCTTCCCACACACTAGACACTCATGAGGATTGTCACCTGAATGCACTAACAAGTGACACTTCATATCTCCAAGACGATTGAATCTCTTCCCACACTCTGGACACTCATGAGGTTTGTCACCTGAATGCAGTAACAAGTGACGCTTCATATCTCCATGACGACTGAATCTCTTCCCACACTCTGGACATTCATGAGATTTGTCACCTGAATGCACTAACATGTGAGTTTTCACATGTCCAGGACGGGTGAATACCTTTGGACACTGTGGACACTGGTGAGTCTTCATCTTCTTTATGACAGGTGCAGTTTGAGTGAAGGTTTTCTCCCCCGGATGTTGGGAGAAGCGTCAAGGCTTGAGTGTTGTTTCTTAGAGTTAGACTTGATGTGAGCACTTGGCGGTCAATGGTGGTGCTTCTTCTTTATGATAGGTGCAGTTTGTGTCAAGGTTTTCCCTTAATGCTCGTGCTGGACATCACCGGCTGGGGCGCTAAAATGGTGGCGGTTGTTTACCCTCTCATCACCTGAGCGTTCCAATGTTTTTGTTTGGTTCCACATATCATTTTTTCCTACTTCTTACTTTTATTTATAACTGGTCATTTACAATTAACAATTGTATTTATCCTCATGTTTATCAATCAAAGAATGTACTTGGAAGTGTTTCTTTAAACATAATGCCACACAATCATACTTTTTTAAAGGAAACATAGTTTCCATAGTGGAAACTCATCCGGATGGGGGACTGGTCAAGTCGTATACTGCAATTTCGGATACCGGGCTAGAAACAACTTCGTTCACTGAGAAGTTTGTACATACAAACCATTCCGTTCGTATATGCGCTGGTTTGTGTTCGCTGTTGTTATTGTCTGAATAAATACTTGGCACTAGTTCATATAATTAGCGCTTCCAATATTATAATTATTTATCCATTATTAGAATAACAAGGTGCAAACTATACCCCCTTACAGTTGAAATCTATTTATTTATATACAAGAAGGTACATTGGGTTGCGAGAGTACATAACATATATTAAGACGTACATTAATTGTAGCAAGATTTGAGATTAAAGGATTTAAGACTAACACGTTTAGAAACAAGGCGCCCCCGAAGGAGGCTATTATTTATTATGCACCCCATACTCAACCAGTAAGTAGTGGAGCAAAACATAGATTACATGGTCATAAAGTCTTAATCAGGCCAATTCAACTCTATTTCTTTCTTTATTATGCACCCCATACCCATCCCGTGGGCGGTGGTGTAAAGGATTACAGAGGCACATAATCGGTTCAGGAACTGAACCCTCTAGTTCGTTTAGCTATGCAAATAACAATTTGTGACGCTAGTTGCAAAATTATTAATATTATATATACATGTACACACTCTCATACATACATGTACATATATATACGTATACATATATACATACACATACATATCTAATCACCTACACAAATACACACATCAATAATCTTTGTGTCACAAGTGATCAACAAGAGGCTCACAACAGTCACTATACAAGGCACTTTACATCTATGGTGAGTCACACAGTTACTAGTCTTGCTGCACACCCACCCAACTGGGCGGCAGCTTTACAGTCATGTGCATGCATTACCTACAGTAAGCAAATTTTGGATACTTCGCTAAGATTTCGAGCAGCACATCATTATGAATGAAGTACTTATACACATTTCTTGGACACTATTGATGGTGTTATCTCTAAATTCCGCGATTTTTTCACATTCCATTATATAATGACGCAAAGTAAGCGAATAGTTCTGCTGACAGA
This sequence comes from Procambarus clarkii, assembly GCF_040958095.1. Classification (NCBI taxonomy): domain Eukaryota; kingdom Metazoa; phylum Arthropoda; class Malacostraca; order Decapoda; family Cambaridae; genus Procambarus; species Procambarus clarkii. Next base: position 14,912 of record NW_027189223.1, on the reverse strand, counting down.
GTTTACATTTAGTCAAATCTACATCAGCAGATGTTACAAACTCCCAGAGGTACTTGTAGCCGAGCCTAAGCCTAGCAGTGGTAACATCTAGAAGTCTGCTAACATTATTGGATGACCCATAGACGTGCGGTTCTTCCTGCATAATAGAATGATGATAGATGGAGTAACTGGTGTGAATTTCACTTTGCTTCAAGTCTCCGAAATTTAGTTGATGTTCCTGGGATATTGCTGCCCTCAGGCTGCTCAAAGGCAGTCCAAGTTGGTAATCAATTCCCTCTTTACGAACAAAAGTCTTGTGCAACTCATCAGTTCTCAGTGGCTATTTTTACATTATCATTTACAACTAACTTACGTTAAATAACAACCAGTAAACAGACTGCTGTTTTCTAATTCTAGTTCAGGCACTTCCTGGGATAAAACGCGAACATTCCTTGAGGAACTGTGAGGTGCTTACCTGTTTTTCCTCGTAACGGTCCCAAAGCTTCCACAAATGTTCCTGTTTCTCTTTATTGCCCTTGCGGCGACTGGACTTTAGCTTTTGATCAGAAACCAGTTGGTATTGCAAGGTTACCAGGGACGCCTCACGGTATAGTAAGGGGATTAAAATATATAAAGCCAAGTTGTTCCTCACTGCCCTTTGATTCAGACGCTGGTGCCATCCTTCTACGTCATTGTTGGTCCTCACCAGTCGTCTAAATGCACACCAGTTCCCCAATTCCCACACACTGTTGCACAGCCACGTATTTTTTTATGTAATGAGTTAATTGGGTCGTTAAGGGTGGACTGCTAGCCGACTTTTCTAATTCAGCAAACGCCTTACAATTATGTAGTACATACGTACCACATAAGTACGTGTGTGTTATACACGTACACACACATACACACACACACCTTGTCAAGCACAGAACGAAGCTTGAAAAAGTTTAATGGTATGCCAATAGGCTAGTCCCAGGACTAAGAGGCATGAGTTACGAGGACAGGCTGCGAGAAATGCATCTCATGACACTGGAAGACAGAAGAGTAAGGGGAGACATGATCACTACCTACAAAATTCTCAGCAATAAGGTACATAAAGATAAACTGTTTAACACGGATGGTAGGCGAACAAGGGGACACAGGTGGAAACTTAGTACCCAAATGAGCCACTGGGATGTTAGAAAGAACTTTTTCAGTGTCAGAGTAGTTAATAGATGGAATGCATTAGGCAGTGATGTCGTGGAGACTGACTCCATACACAGTTTCAAATGCAGATATGATAGAGCCCAGTAGGCTCAGGAATCTGTACATCAGTTGATTGCCAGTTGAGAGGGGGACCAAAGAGCCAGAGCTCAACCCCCGCAACCACAACTAGGTGAGTATACACACAAACCCACACACGTACACACACACACACAGACACAAACATACACACACTAATGCCTCTATTCACCTTGCAGTAAATAGGAACCTGAAAGTCAGGAAGCTGCTAAAGGCTGCATCTTGGGGATGTGTGTGTGTTAGATAAAAATATATGTTGTTTAGATATGATGGAAGAAAAGAGGCCGAGAGTCGGTACATTAGACAACCGACGCTTGGAAAGGCGGGGTCCAAGAGCTAACAGCTAAATCTTGGAAATAATAAATTAAAATATTTAATACACACACATACATGTTTCACATGAATTTGGCTGAGGGCACACTGAGGGCTGGTGGCCCCGTCGATGGGGCAGGAAGTCGGCGGTTGATCAAAGGCCTCCCACATCCTCCACATACCTGAAGATTATTCCGGCTTAATTTTTAACGGAAGTAATGTCTTGGTATTTGCGGCTTCAGCGGGTGGGTGGGGCCGTGGGTTTATTACACTATGAGTGAAAACAATCGCCTGTTCTCTATTTTATATTGCCGCTTGTAGAGCTAGAAGCTGTTGCCTCTTGTGTGCGTTGCACAAGGGGATTAATATCTGGATTAATATCTTTCAATATTTCCAGTATTTTTTAAGGTATCGCTTAAATACCGAAGATACTGTTATTGGACATCGCTTAATTGACACTGTCTCAACAACGCAGGCTGAAGATGTGCGTGGCTCCTGCTATTGCAATGATGCTCATTTGCTTTTCAATGATGCGCCTTAGTTGCTCCCTCTCTAACTTACCGTTCTAAATACCCCTTCTCCATCTCTCGCAAACATTCCCCCTCATACATCTCCCCCCTTTCCTTCTGTCCCCCTGTCCATCTTTGTCGCCCTGTCCATCTTTGTCGCCCTGTCCATCTTTGTCCCCCAGTCCATCTTTGTCCCCCTGTCCCTCATTTTGTCCCCTTGCCCACATTTTCTGTCCTCTGTCCCCGATCCCTTTCCCCCTGTCCCCCTCTCTGTCCCCCCTTTCCATCTCTCTGTCCCCCTGTCCCTCTCTATCCCATTGTCCCTCTCTCTGTCCCCCTGTTCCTCTCTGTCCTCCTGTTCCTCTCTCTGTCACTCTGTCCCCCCCTGTTCCTCTATGTCCCCCTGTCCATCTCTGTCCCCCTGTCCTTCTCTCTGTCCCCTGTACCTCTCTGTCCCCCTGCCCACTCTTTCTGTCCGCTGTCCTTCATCTGTCCCCCTCCCTTTGCTCCAGTCCCCTTGTCCCCTGTCTCTGTTCCCCTGTCCCTATCTCTGCCCCCTGTCCGCCCTTTCTGCCCCCCTGTTCCTGTCCCTGTCCTTCTCTGTCTGTCCCTGTCCCCCTGCCCACTCTTTCTATCCCCTGTCTCTCCTCTGTCCCCTCTCTCTTGGTCTCCTGCCCCCCTCTCCTCCCTCTGTCCCCCGGTCCCCCTCTCTGACCCTGTCCCTCTGTCTCTGTGTTTCTGTCCCTCTGTCTCTGTCCCTGTCCCACTGCCCCCCCCCCTCTGTTCCCCCGTCCCTCCTCTGGCCCTGTCCGTCTGTCCCTGTCCCTCTGCTCCTGTCCCTGTCCGCCTGTCCCTGTCCCCCTCTGTCTCTGCCTCTCCTCGTTTCTGCCATTCTCTGTGTCAGCCTATCTCTCTGTCTATTTCCTCGCTCTATCTCTGTCATTCTCTCACTGACTTTGCATATCCTTATCTATCCGTCTCTGTGTCTAACATTCTCTCCCTGACTCTGTCTATATCTATTTCTCTGTCTCGGTCTTCATCTCTTTCTCTCTCTCTCTCTCTCTCTCTCTCTCTCTCTCTCTCTCTCTCTCTCTCTCTCTCTCTCTCTCTCTCTCTCTCTCTCTCTCTCTCTCTCTCTCTCTCTCTCTCTCTCCACCTACATACATACATACATTTATTTAACACATGTGGTACACGCACAAGGGGACACAGGTGGAAGCTGAGTACCCAAATGAGCCACAGAGAGATTATAGAAAGAACTTTTCAGTGTCAGAGTAGTTAATAAATGGAATGCATTAGGCAGTAATGTGGTGGAGGCTGACTCCATACACAGTTTCAAATGTAGATATGACAGAGCCCAGTAGGCTCAGGAATCTGTACATCAGTTGATTGACGGTTGAGAGGCGGGACCAAAGAGCCAGAGCTCAACCCCTGCAAACACAACTAGGTGAGTACATACATACATACATAAGATATAAAACAGTGGAGGATTCCCAGGTAGAATAATCAACCACAATGCCCATAATTACCCCTTTACCCTGTTGTCCTTAACTACACAACTATACAAGAGTCATTAACACGTGTAATGGCTGATCCCCCATCACGATAGCATGAAGACCAATTGCCTGACCCGCAGTCCGTCTTGCTCCTCAAATAATTTTCGGGTTAACATGAAAACGTCTCTCGAGTTTATCTCTCTAATGTTATTTATTTATTTATTTATGCATATACAGAATGTACATAAGGAATGTGAGGATACAAATATGGTAATTACAGTCTTGTAAAGCCACTAGCACGCGCAGCGTTTCGGGCAGGTCCTTAATCTAAGAAAATTTTAAGGAGGTAAATACTTGTAAAATTTATAGACAAAAAAATGATAACAGTTACATGAAATGAAAAAAAGATGATGAGAGAAAATTGTAGGTACAGTATATTAAAGCACATAGGTAGCTAAGATTGATTGCAATGACAGCTTGAATGGTAGTTGACAAAAATTGGTAGGCACCAATTTTGTTTTGCCTACATGCCTACCAATTGGTAGGCATGTTGTTTTCCCATCTTTCATTTTATGAGCTTAGTTCCTTTATTATGCCCCAATTACTCATCCATTGAGAGGTAGTTAAACTGAACCCAAATTTAATAAAGTTCCCTCTTTTGCTAAGTAAGCTACAGTCTTGATAAAGTCTGATATATTGTTTGTTAACACATTTCTCAACAATGAACAGTTAGTTTTATCAAGCTAACATATGCTAACACAACGAGTGAGAGTATTAACTGGTCTAATTATTTTATTAGACCAGTATATATTATTAGATTATACTGGCATAAATATATATATGTATATATGTCGTACCTAGTAGCCAGAATGCACTTTTCGGCCTACTATGCAAGGCCCGATTTGCCTAATAAGCCAAGTTTTCCTGAATTATTATATTTTCTTTAATTTTTTTCTTATGAAATGATAAAGCTACCCATTTCATTGTGTATGAGGTCAATTTTTTTATTGGAGTTAAAATTAACGTAGATATATGACCGAACCTAACCAACCCTATCTAACCTAACCTAACCTATCTTTAGAGGTTAGGTTAGGTTAGGTAGCCAAAAAAGGTAGGTTAGGTTAGGTTAGGTAGGTTAGGTAGTCGAAAAACAATTAATTCATGAAAACTTGGCTTATTAGGCAAATCGGGCCTTGCATAGTAGGCTGAGAAGTGCGTTCTGGCTACTAGGTACGACATATATATATATATATATATATATATATATATATATATATATATATATATATATATATATATATATATATATATATATATATATATATATATATATATATAGTGCCTGTTCATTACAACTATTTAACACTGGGAAGGGATCAGGATAAGGATTTGGGATGGGATGGGGAGGAATGGTGCCAAACCACTTGGACGGCGGTCGGGGATTGAACGCCTAGGACTGCTACTGTGCATTTAAATTACTAACTTACCTGAGAGTCTATATCCCTACATGTCAATGTTTGTGTATACTGGTAATGTGAGGAACATACAGAAGATAAGGGTAGCTGAACACCACAAAATGCTGAAGGACAACTTTATTAAAGTTGCATAATGAAATGTGTAAGTACTTCATTCATAATGATGTGCTGCCCGAAATCTTAGCAGGGTATCCAAAATTTGCTTACTGTAGGTAATGCATGCACATGACTGTAAAGCTGCCGCCCAGTTGGGTGGGGTATGGAGCACATGACTGTAAAGCTGCCGCCCAGTTGGGTGGGTGTGAAGCAAGACAAGTAACTGTGTGACTCACTATAGATGTAAAGTGCCTTTTATAGTGACTGTTGTGAGCCTCTTGTGTAGTACATGTGTATACAACATTAATAATTTTGTAACTAGCGTCAAACATTGTTATTTGCTTAGCTAAACGAACTAGAGGGTTCAGTTCCTGAACCGATTATGTGCCTCTGTAATCCTTTACACCACCGCCCACGGGATGGGTATGGGGTGCATAATAAAGACAGAAATAGAAGAAATTGAAATTGCATAATACGGTTATTGACATTCAATAATAGTAAGATAAAGCAATGAGGACCAAATGGGAGACCAGTGATCAGATGAATATTACAGACTCAAGGGTAGCCTTCTCTTCTTGTATATAAATGAAAATATGAATTTGTTTGTTTAATTCTAATGCTTGTAGGCGAGAACAGTTGTGAACGCCAGCTAGCGCACAAGTACATGAGCGCCCAAAATACTTTTACATACAATACAATACAATTTTATTTAGGTAAGGTACATACATACAATAAATTTTTACAAGGATTAGTTGACTTATAGGTAGAGCTAGTACATACAATGCCTAAAGCCACTATTACGCAAAGCGTTTCGGGCATGATAAACTTAAATGACAAGCTTAATACTAATTGAGCATAATGAGTAGAATGAAAACAAGAAATGAAAACATAGATGAAAAAGCAGCACAAATACAATTATGTCGACAAACAGCGCTCTTTAAAGAAAAAACAGACATTGGTTGACAATAGAAGGGTAAGGTAGGTTACAGGGAATTTATTAGGTATAGCTTCGCTTTTAACTTAAACTGGTTGAGAGAGGTACAGTCTTTAACATGGTTGGGAAGGTCATTCCACATTCTGGGCCCCTTGATTTGTAGAGCATTTCTAGTTTGATTAAGTCGTACTCTAGGAATATCAAAACTGTATTTATTTCTGGTGTGGTGCTCATGGGTTCTGTTACAACCTTCTATGAAGCTTTTAAGATCAGGATTGGCATTATAGTTTAGCGTTTTATATATGTATAATACACATGAGAGAATGTGCAGTGACTTAATGTCTAACATATTCAGAGATTTGAGTAGGGGTACCGAGTGATGTCTGGGGCCAGAATTGGATATTGTCCTAATAGCAGCTTTGTGTTGAGTAATTAGAGGACGTAAGAGATTTTGGGTAGTAGAGCCCCAAGCACAAATACCATAGTTGAGATATGGATAGATAAGGGAGTAATAGAGAGTCACCAGGGCAGGGCGTGGTACATAATATCTGATCTTAGAAAGAATGCCCACAGTTTTTTTTAACTTTTTTTGATATGTTTAGAATGTGTCCCTGGAAATTCAGCTTGTGGTCAATGAGAATGCCAAGGAATTTGCCATCTAATTTGTTACAAATTTGGGTATTGTTTATTTTGAGATTTATTTGATTAGAGGATTTATTGCCAAACAGAATATAGAAGGTTTTGTCAATGTTAAGGGTGAGTTTGTTGGCAGTTAGCCACAGATGGACTTTATTTAGCTCAGTATTTACTGTGGCATTTAGAGCAAGGGGATCAGGACTGGAGTAAATGAAGGTTGTGTCGTCAGCAAATAGAATTGGTTTGAGGTGTTGGGAGGCATTGGAAGGTCATTAATGTAGATGAGAAAGAGGAGAGGGCCAAGTATGCTGCCCTGGGGAACACCAATGTTGATGGGTAGGGTGGGAGAAATTGTATTATTCACAGAAACATATTGGAGCCTTTCAGTAAGGTAGGATTTGAGGTATTGTAGGGAGTGTCCTCTGACTCCATAATGATGTAATTTAAGAAGAAGGTTTTGGTGGTTGACAGTATCAAAAGCTTTACGCAGGTCCACAAACAACCCAACAGGGAACTCATTTTTATCAAGAGCTGTAGTTAGTTTAGTTCATTTATTATGCACCCCATACCCATCTTGTGGGCGGTAGTGGAAAGGGTTACAGAGGCACATAATGGGCTCAGGGACTGAACCCCACAATTCATTTAGCTAAGCAAGTTACAATCTTGATGAGCTAGTTACAAAATTCAATATAAGTCATCACATCAACAATGGGTTCGAGATCGACCTCAAGTACAGGTTCTAAATTAAGCAACTGACATATGTGGAGAGCTAGTGTCAAAATTTATATGTTTGTCCTGCACACCGCCCCCCATCCAGTGGGCAGCGGTGGATAGGTTACAATCACTTAGTTACTACCTACAGTTAGCAAACTGGGGATATTTGGCTAAAATTTCTGGTAGCAGATCATTTTGAATGAAATATTGACACATCGCTGGAACATTGGTTATAGAATTGTCTCTAAATTCACGTATCTTTTCGCACTCCATCACATAGTGACGGAGGGTGTGCGAATAATTTTGTTGACACAGTTTACATTTGGTCAGGTCTACATCAGCAGATAATGAGAATTCCCAGAGATACTTGTAACCGAGTCTAAGCCGAGCAGTAGTAACATCTAGAAGTATGAATCGAGTTAAGCATACTAATAAGTGCATCGTTAGTGCTTTTTTTGGGTCTGAAGCCATATTGGCAAGGGCTAAGTATATTGAGTTTGGCTAGATATGAGTAAAGCTGCTTATAGATTAGTTTTTCAAAAAATTTTGACAAGTTTGGCAGGATAGATATAGGTCTGTAGTTGTTAACATCTGTGAGATCACCACATTTGTGGACAGGCGTTACTCTAGCTTTTTTTAGAATATTGGGAAGGTTTGGAGTTCAAGTGACTTGTTGAAGATCAAAGCAATAGCAGGGGCTAAAGATCTGGAGGCTTTTTTGTAAATTAAAGTTGGTATCTCCTCAAGGGCACCAGACTTGGTTTTAAGGGAAAGGATTATCTCATTGACGTCAGTGGAATTAATAGGCTTTAGGTACAGAGACTGTGGATAGTTACCTGTAAGATAGTCCTTAATGTCTGTACTGGAAGATGGAATATCATTTGCAAGGGATGAACCAATGGAAGAGAAGAACCTATTGAACTCAATAGCAGAATCAGAGGCTGAAAGCTGACCATATATTGTATAATTAACAAAGATATGCTAATAAAACCTAAAATCTTATATGCCTCCAGAAGGACCCAGATATGAACATTATTATGATTGCACCAAATGAAATATATCATGTTGGAGGACAAAGATATATCAATTTTAAATTAAGTTTCGTCTCCCGCCTGGGCGAGAGAGATGAGGCGACTCTCGCCCCATCTATTGGAGATTCTGTCCACTAAAGGCCCAAAGCTACTCAAACCCTCCTAGCATTACTTAAGTAATGAAGTAATATGGTATATTTACTCACTATAATGTGAGTGCTGAATGCAGAACATGAGAAAACATATATTTACTCCAAACTAATATAATTTCATTATGAAATAAGTAAATAAGTAGCATCAAAGGAAGACGACGGTCCAAGCGTCAATGTTGTGGAGCGACTTTTCCAAGATATATCGTTGTTTGGAAAGTGTTTGTTGGCAAATCCAGTTGTCGCACTTCTCTGCACAAATTATCACAAATTTAAATAATAATGTTAACAAGTAGAATACGTATTTTTAATAAAATCTAACACAACTAGCCAGAAAACATTTAACATTTATTAAAAAAATATATGTTTGGAAGTTAAGTCGACTTCATAGGATAATAGTTTTGTTATATATACTTGTTATTCGTTGACATGCGTTCGCTACTCAAACTACCATGTACTGTACTTAGATCCAGATTCAGATCAGATTCAGATTCAGATGTTTATTCAGGTAAGGTATATACATACAAGTGATGTTACATTAATGGATTGGTATATAGATAGAGCTAGTACATACAATGCCTAAAGCCACTATTACGCAATGCGTTTCGGGCAAGAAAACATTAATATCTAGAACTTAATACTAATTGAGCATAAAGAATAAAAGATGTTGAGAACAAATACAAATAAAGATAAAAAAAAGGGGGAAACATGACTGAAAAAGCAGCACAAATACAATAGGTTGACAAACAGTGTTGATTAAAAAAAAAAAAAAAAAAAAAAATAACAGACATGGGTTGACAATAGAGGAGTGAGGTAGATTACAGGGAATTTATTAGGTAGTGTTTAGTTATGTAACTTATGTAAAATATAGTTATGTTTACTTATGTAAAATCTCCCATGTCTCTTCGCTCGGCTTAGACTCGCTTACAAGTATCTCTGGGAATTCTCATTATCTGCTGATGTAGACCTGACCAAATGTAAACTGTGTCAACAAAATTATTCGCACACCCTCAGTCACTATGTGATGTCTTGCCTACAGTAAGCAAATGCTGGATACTTCTGTAGCGAGTAGATTATCCCAATAATATACTCGCTCCAAATGCATTGTTAATATTAATGTCAACCTTTGGAGATGAATGAGGTGGGGCGTTGCCCGGGCAACACGGTGAGGTGTTGCCCGAGCATATAAGCAGCAGAATAGCAAACATTAACCAGGCTGGTCACCATTTGGTCCGGGAGACATCTCCCGTCACGCTGGGTGCAGTCGCACCTCCACAGATCTCCAGTATCATCTATTGATACTGGTAATGGATCAAAAGGGCCACCACTTACGAGCTATTCATGCCCGTGCCACGTTTTGGGTGGCTTCATCTTCATCTTAACACATTCATAAGGGAGACATCTCCCGTCATGCAGGGTGCATTGCACCTCCACAGATCTCCAGTATCAGCTTTTGATACTGGTAATGGCTTAAAAGGGCCACCACTTACGGGCTATTCATGCCCGTGCCACCTTTTGGGTGGCTTAATCTTCATCAATCAATCAATCCCTTCTCCACACGGGAGACATCTCCCGTCACGCAGGGTGCAGTCGCACCTCCACAGATCTCCAGTATCAGCTCTTGATACTGGTAATGGCTCAAAAGGGCCACCACTTACGGGCTATTCATGCCCGTGCCACCTTTTGGGTGGCTTAATCTTTATCAATCAATCAAACATTAACCAGAGTCTACTTTCAAGTGTGGTCTAGAGCAGACACTTGCGAGATACTGTACCGACGCTCAGTGCGCTCAACTCACATCAAAGTATCACCTGTGTACTTCTGTATATTCGACCAAATATATATATATTATCTTAGTGTCTGTGTTTATTTGTCACCATACTTTACGTAACAATAGAACCGTTACATTGGTGACCCCAGATAGTTTCGACGATACCCAGCCACGATGGACTACAACATGGACTCTCACTGGACCTCCACTGCTGCTGCTTGCTGTGGACCGCAGCCACCTGTCGTGGAACGTTGCCAATACCCTTGCCACAGCTATGATTTTCATCGCGATCATCTCTGCATTTTCATCTAATACGGCTTGCTGCTCCACGATCACTACTCACTCATCTGGCAGCTTCATCAGTAACTACATAATGTGGGATCTACAGCCTGTCCTGCCGACTCTCCGTCGCTGCCAGGGCACTGCTTGTTCTACAGGGGCGCCCACGAAAGCTGCTCTTTCATCAGATTCATCTACACGTTCACTGCATTCTGATACCCTGCCGACTCAAGCACTTTGCGCAGTACAGGACTTACAGCTTGCGTTTCCGACTCTTCGTCGCCTCCAGGACAATTCAGCTCTAGCAGTGATTCCCTCGTTGTCCTAACTACGTGCCTACATTACCTCCTATTGTCCTGGTGCCCGAACCCATCCGCCCCGGATCTAAATGCTCCACCAACAACCCAAGACGCTACAGCTTCGACACAGAGCAGACAGCAGACTACGACCGCATCGAGCCGCCACGCTCTTGCTCCCTGAGTTCAGACACTCACAATTCTCAATCGAGCCGCCACGTTCTCCCACATAGAGCTCCACGACTCCGGCCTCACTCAGCTCTCTGCTCTGCTCCAGGCTTCGTCTCAACGTCTGCGACACTGCTAAATCCAGAGACACATCCGCCGACTACGCAGTTCACTTTTCGACCACAGTTACCAGCAGCACCGCCACCTACGACGACGGACGATCCTGTACGACCTCCCACCCTACAACCCCAGTTACCAGCCGCACTACAACCTGATCCTACGACGACGGACGATCCTGTGCGACCTCCCACCCTACGACCCCAGTTAGATGACATCAGCGAAGAGGAGGAAGTTAACTTTGATGGTTATGTAACGCGAGCAGGGCGTACAATTCACCGACCAGCTAAGTTCCTTGATCAAGTATTTTTCCTTTCATCCCCTGGGAGGGTAAGTTCTGTAGCGAGTAGATTATCCCAATAATATACTCGCTCCAAATGCATTGTTAATATTCCTGTCAACCTTTGGAGATGAATGAGGTGAGGTGTTGCCCGGGCAACACGGTGAGGTGTTGCCCGAGCATATAAGCAGCAGAATAGCAAACATTAAACAACTTGCACTTCAAATACTAGGACAAAAACAGTGGAAAGATAATGTGGAAATAATTACCACCATTTTGTATCTTGGAGCAGTCGCTAAAGGCAAAGGACTCAACATAACTTTAAACTGGATCCCATCCCATATTGGAATCCCATTAAATGAAAAAGCTGATGAAATTGCTAAATTGGCAACTTGTCATCCAGTGACACATAAAACAATTCAACCCAGCCTAGAGAACATAAAAAACATCATCACCAAAAAACTCTCACATCTCAACAAAGCCTACCTGCACCAGAGAATAGCTGAAGGTTCGCCATCTGCAACATGGTATCTTCAGGCTACCAAATTAGAAAGGTTAAATATCCCAAAAGGAATCCACAGGGAAATAGCAGTTAGGTTATATAGACTACGTCTAGGTTACAGATGCAACTGGGAGATTGGTGAACCCCGACAGAGAGAGTGCATCTTCTGCCAAACTGTCACAGAAAAACCATTACTTCACTATCTTCTGGAATGTGAAGCAACCAATGACCTTAGAAGAGCTTTAAGAGTTCCTAAATCATGCAGTGGCCACCCTGAAGCCATCAACACAGCCACTCTCCTGGTCAACAAAGGTGTCCAGCAGCTGGACACCCTCATAAAGACTGTGAAGCAGTATCCTCCCCCGCGATAACAGCTTGATGGTTAAAAGCAACCTCAGAATACTGAGAAAAAAAAATTGTACCACTTACGGGCTATTCATGCCCGTGCCACCTCTTGGGTGGCTTAATCTTTATCAATCATCAATCAATCAAACATTAAACAGAGTCTACTTTCAAGTGTGGTCTAGAGCAGACACTTGCGAGATACTGTACCGACGCTCAGTGCGCTCAACTCACATCAAAGTATCACCTGTGTACTTCTGTATATTCGACCAAATATATATATAGTATCTTAGTGTCTGTGTTTATTTGTCACCATACTTTACGTAACAATAGAACCGTTACACTTCGCTAAGATTTCGGGCAGCACATCATTATGAATGAAGTACTTACACATTTTTTGGACACTATTGATGGTGTTATCTCTAAATTCAGCGATTTTTTCACATTCCATTATATAGTGACGCAAAGTATGCGAATAGTTCTGCTGACAGTTTACATTTAGTCAGATTCAGATTCAGATTCAGATGTTTATTCAGGTAAGGTATATACATACAAGTGATGTTAAATTGATGGATTGATATATAGATAGAGCTAGTACATACAATGCCTAAAGCCACTATTACGCAATGCGTTTCGGGCAAGAAAAACATTAATATCTAGAACTTAATACTAATTGAGCATAAAGAATAAAAGATGTTGAGAACAAATACAAATAAAGATAAAAAAAAGGGGGAACATGACTGAAAAAGCAGCACAAATACAGTAGGTTGACAAACAGTGTTGATTAAAAAAAAAAAAAAAAAAAAGAAAACAGACATGGGTTGACAATAGAGGAGTGAGGTAGATTACAGGGAATTTATTAGGTAGTGTTTAGTTTTTATCTTAAACTGGTTGAGAGAGGTACAGTCTTTAACATGGTTGGGAAGGTCATTCCACATTCTGGGCCCCTTGATTTGCAGAGCATTTCTAGTTTGATTAAGACGTACTCTAGGAATATCAAAACTGTATTTATTTCTGGTGTGGTGCTCATGGGTTCTGTTACAACCTTCTATGAAGTTTTTAAGATCAGGATTGGCATTATAGTTTAGCGTTTTATATATGTATAATACACATGAGAGAATGTGCAGTGACTTAATATCTAACATATTAAGAGATTTGAGTAGGGGTACCGAGTGATGTCTGGGGCCAGAGTTGGATATTGTTCTAATAGCGGCTTTGTGTTGGGTAATTAGAGGACGTAAGTGATTTTGGGTAGTAGAACCCCAAGCACAAATACCATAGTTGAGATAAGGATAGATAAGGGAGTAATAGAGAGTCACCAGAGCAGGGCGTGGTACATAATATCTGATCTTAGAAAGAATGCCCACAGTTTTTGAAACTTTTTTTGATATATTTAGAATGTGTCCCTGGAAATTCAGCTTGTGGTCAATGAGAATGCCAAGGAATTTGCCATCTAATTTGTTAGAAATTTGGGTATTGTTTATTTTGAGATTTATAAGACTTGAGGATTTATTGCCAAACAGAATATAGAAGGTTTTGTCAATGTTAAGGGTGAGTTTGTTGGCAGTTAGCCAAAGATGGACTTTATTTAGCTCAGTATTTACTGTGGCATTTAGAGCAAGAGGGTCAGGACTGGAGTAAATGAAGGTTGTGTCGTCAGCAAATAGAATTGGTTTGAGGTGTTGGGAGGCATTTGGAAGGTCATTAATGTAGATGAGAAAGAGGAGAGGGCCAAGTATGCTGCCCTGAGGAACACCAATGTTGATGGGTAGGGTGGGAGAAATTGTATTATTCACAGAAACATATTGGAGCCTGTCAGTAAGGTAGGACTCGAGGTATTGTAGGGAGTGTCCTCTGACTCCATAATGATGTAATTTAAGAAGAAGGTTATGGTGGTTGACAGTATCAAAAGCTTTCCACAGGTCCACAAATAACCCAACAGGGAGCTCCTTTTTATCAAGGGCTGTATGAATCGAGTTAAGCATACTAATAAGTGCATCGTTAGTGCTTTTTTTGGGTCTGAAGCCATATTGGCAAGGGCTAAGTATATTGAGTTTGGCTAGATATGAGTAAAGCTGCTTGTATATAAGTTTTTCAAAAATTTTTGACAAGTTTGGCAGGATTGATATAGGTCTGTAGTTGTTAACATCTGAGGGGTCACCACATTTGTGGACAGGCGTTACTCTCGCTTTTTTTAGAATATCTGGAAAGGTTTGGAGTTCAAGTGACTTGTTGAAAAGCAAAGCAATAGCAGGGGCTAAAGATCTGGAGGCTTTTTTGTAAATTAAAGTTGGTATCTCCTTAAGGGCACCAGACTTGGTTTTAAGGGAAAGGATTATCTCATTGACGTCAGTGGAGTTAATAGGCTTTAGGTACAGAGACTGTGGATAGTTACCTGTAAGATAGTCCTTAATGTCAGTACTGGAAGATGGAATATCATTTGCAAGGGATGAACCAATGGAAGAGAAGAACCTATTGAACTCAATAGCAGAATCAGAGGCTGAAAGCTGACCATCGTTATTAGACAGGAGAGTCGGTTTGTTATTTA